>NC_044980.1:173556423-173581423 GCF_008728515.1 Papio anubis
TACCTGAGGCCTAGGCGCTACCGGCCCCCCAGCCATGACAAGGTGGCCTCTATCTTCTACACGGTCCTTACTCCCATGCTCAACCCCCTCATTTACAGCTTGAGGAACCAGGAGGTGATGGGGGCACTGAGGAAGGTGCTGAACCGCTGCAGGATTGGCAGCCAGCACTGAACCCCAGAGTCTGGTGCCTGCTGTGCCACTTCTTGCCTGTGTCACATTGCTAAGTCACTCAACCTTTGTGAGTGTCTGCTTCCATTCACCTGTTGATGGTCACTGGGTGGTTTATAGGTTTTGGCCATTGTAAGAAAAGCCACTATGAACATTCCTGTACCAAAAAGAAAAAGAAAAAAGAAAAAAAGAAAAAAATCATGACACGTGCACTCTGAGGGATTTTGAAAAGATCACAATGTGTCAATCTAAAGCTCCATGAAGAAGCAGTGCCTTGCTATTATTGTCATTGTGGATTGTTTATAACATCCTTGGACTAAATTTACTCTATTTTTTATTTTCTTTATTTTATTTTTTGTGTGTTTCTGCTGTTTAATGCTATATTTCTTAATTCTTGGCAATAGCGGTCTTTTATCGGATGCGTGCTAAGTTCTAGGTTCCTGTTCCTTTTCTATTCTTTCTAAATTATTTAATTGATGACTCTGGCTAACAAATGTGGATACCTTAAGTGGAAACTTTCTAAATGGCAGAAACTCAGTCCATATAACTCTTCTTGGACAGTTCTTTGCCTTTTTCTGTGTTCAATTAGAGGCTTTATAAAACCTCCTTTAAGTAATAAAAATAAACCCCTGCAGTTTAGCAGTTATCCTCATGGGGGGAATATCTTGTTTTTTGTGTGTTATGAAAGGAAAATATCTTGGGCCCCCAAAATCACTAGGATAAAGGGAAAACTCAGGCTGGGAATGGCTCAGGGCAAACCTGCTTCCCATTCTATTCAAAGTCACCCTCTGCTCCCTGAGACAGATGCGTCTTCTGATGGCCTCCTTTGGAGAGGCTCGTCAGAAACTCGGAGAATGCAAGCACTTGTCTCCCACCTACCTGTGACCTGGAAGCCCCTCCCTGCTTCGAGTTGTCCCCGCCTTTCTGGACGGAACCAGTGTATTTCTTACATGTATTGATTGATGTCTCATGTCTCCCCAAAATATATAAAACCAAGCTGTGCCCCGACCACCTTGGGCACGTGTCGTCAGGACCTCCTGAGGCTGTGTCATGGGCGCATCCACCACCTTGGCAAAATAAACTTTCTAGATAAACTGACACCTGTCTCAAATGTTGGGGTTCACAGTGTATTAACAGTACCAGACCCTGTGCCTTATAAATAGCAGTTGCTCAATAAAACATGATTGAATGAATGCAAGAAGAGAGCATCAAGTGAGGTAATATAAATGGAAGCATTTAAAAACTTGACACTGTTCACATGTCAAGTTTGCTGTGGCAGCTGTGATTCATTTTAGTACCTCAAGTTCTTTAACAGTTTAAAACTCTCTCTTGGAGGATGAAGACTGGAAGAGAAATAAGGAGAGAAACTGAGTCATTATTTTGAAACTTCTGTATCAGTCAGGGTCCATTTAGGAACAAAATCACATCAGTTATTTTAACAGAAAGTTTAATGTAAAGAATTGCTGGCCAGGTGCGGTGGCTTACGCCTGTAATCCCAGCACACTGGGAGGCTGAGGCAGGAGGATCACGGGGTCAGGAGATTGAGACCATCCTGGCTAACACAGTGAAACCCTGAGTCTGCTAAAAATACAAAAAAATTAGCCGGGCATGGTGGCAGCACCTGTAGTCCCAGCTACTCAGGAGGCTGAGACAGGAGAATGGCGTGAACCCGGGAGGCGGAGCTTGCAGTGAGACCAGATCGTGCCACTGCACTCCAGCCTGGGCAACAGAGCGAGACTCCATCTCAAAAAAAAAAAAAAAGGAAGAAGAATTGCTGGCCAGGCATGGTGGCTCACGCCTGTAATGCCAGCCCTTTGAGAGGCTGAGGCAGGGGGATTACTTGAGGCCAGGAGTGCAAGACCAGCCTGGTCCTAGCTACTGTAGTCCGAGCTACTTGGGAGGCTAAGGAGGGAGGACGGCTTGAGCCCAGGAGTTCAAGGCTACAGTCAGGCAGGGCTGCACCACTGACTGCACTCCAGCCTGGGTGACAGCGAGACCCCATGTCTAAAAAAACACAAAAATTAAATAAAATTGCTAACCAGATATTGGAGAAGTGAGTGGCCAAAACCAGAACACTAGGGATCCCTGGAGCTCAAACATCCGGGAGCTCACAGTGACCACGGCGTTCCGAGCTCAGCAGAGACCCTGGAGAGGCGTCTCCCGGGCCTTGGAGGGCTGCCTGGCCCTACCCTGTGGTACCTCCGGAGCACGGGGGAGAAGCAGCGGCGTCCAAAGCTGGGCCCAGGCTCCCGAGGAGCAGCTGCCGTGTGGTTGCTCCCGACACTCCAGGTGTTCAGAGGAGGGCCTCAGGTCCCGGCTGCTGAAGTGTGGGGGCCGGTCGGCTGGTGCTTGTTTTCCTAAGGGCAGGATGAGACGAGTACCAGAAGTGTGAAAGCAAAATCTGCAAAGTGGAGCCAGCTTCCAGAATGAAGAAACATTGCTGGGACGATTTGGACAGGAGAACACAGGACGTCATGAGGACTGGTTTCTTTCCCCTCTTGCTGGCTGACAGCCTCCTTCTAGTACCCCTCCTGGCAGAGCCTGACGGGATCCTGACAGCAAAGCAGCCCCAGCGTCACAACTCAGAGGACAGGAGTGTGGGCTGCGGGCTGAGGCAATGGCTTAAAAACGGGTGCAGGACCCTCTCGTGGCCTTTCAGTGTCCACACAGCATTTCACTCACATCTGAACTTCCATTAAACAGCAGGGACATTTTGCTTTTCCTAAGAATGTGTTGGTGTCCACACAACGCTGGCCTTCAGCAGCCATGGCATCGCCTGTGGGCACTGTCATCCCTCATGTACAGTCACGATCTTGACTGAATGGCAGCCTCCACCACCGAGGTATGTAAAACGATAAGAAGACAGAGAGAGGACAAATTAGCTTGCGCACAGGGACACACACCCCCCCCCAACATGGCAAATGATCTTGAAGCCATCACTGGAATTTAGAACCTTCTTCTTCATTTTTGATTCCCTGTGTCCTTTGCCCCCATCTTTCCAGGGTCTGGTTTCTGAACTGACACCTGAAAGAATTGGTGTCATAATGAGAACACCTGCTTCCGGGCAACGGAATAACACAGGACCTGTCAGCTCCACAGACACCAGCCCGTCACTGCCCTTCTCCTGCTAGAAAAGAAGTTCCTTGATCAGAGGCGATGCTATGCAGAGCCCTCGGGGTGTCTGAGGCGTTCTGCGCACAGACAGCGGCGCTGTCAGATGTGCGCGGGAGGGGAAGGCAAATTCAAATCTAGAAAAGGTGTCTATTGCAGTGAGGTCAAATTGCCATGCTGTTCATGATGAAAGGGATCCGATCTAAAAACCTGCTTCTAGGAGGCTGGTAGCAAAAGGAAAGGTGCCATGTTGGGGCCCAGAATGAGTTTCTGCTGATGGAAGATTGGCCACTCAGTGGTGGTGGTAACCAGGTCAGCTTGGTGAGGGTACAACCGTGTTGGTGCACCTACGCATAACCTCGATGCCTACAACCGTGACCACGTTGTGCACAGTCCATCGAGCAAGCATCCAAGCTGTTCCACAAAACGCGACGTTCTGTGGCATGTGAAGTTGGTTAAGATCTCTGTAGATTATATTACGCAGGAGGAGAAATGATGGAGTCCTGAGGCAAGATTGTTGAGATGCACTGTTGTGGTCCTGGAATGTACACAGCCGCTTTTTGTGGTCCTTGCAACTTGTTACAGAGAAAAAAATACTTTTTCATATCAATAAGTGCATATTAGGGCCAGGCGTGGTGGCTCACACCTGTAATCCCAGTACTTTGGAAAGGTCAAAGCAGGTGAATCACTTAAGGTCAGGAGTTCGAGACCAGCCTGGCCAATATGGTGCAACCCTATCTCTACTAAAAATACAAAAATTAGCCAGGCATAGTGGTGGCGGGTGCCTGTAATCCCAGCTACTCCGGAGGCTGAGGCAGGTGAATTGCTTGAACCCGGAAGGCGGAGGTTGCAGTGAGCAGAGAGTGCACCATTGCACTCCAGCCTGGGCAACAGAGAGAGACTCTATCTCAAAACAAACAAACAAACAAAAACCTGAATATTATGTATAAAAGGCTATGCCGATTTGTTCCAGTAAGGATGAGCACGTCTGTAACAGCCACTGTGGTTCGAGTCACCATCTGATTAACTGCACAATAATGCACAATAATTTTCCATCTGGGTCATGGGTGACAATTAATTTTAGAATTATCTTTAAATGAATATATACGTCAGTCTTCTCAACCTTCACCCAGATGCACCTGTGATCATCTACTAGAGCAACCATGCATAGGAGAAGAAAAAATATTCAAAGCTTTTAGGAATTAAAATTATTCTCTATTGACTTTTTCAAAAAAAGACCACCTGGAGAACCTGCTGATCAAACAAGGCAGTAAAGGTAAACATCACCATGACCACATTTTAGCAGTATTTCAGCAGTGGAAGATCAAGGGTAGATGTGTAGGAGTGTTAGAATCTGGATTTGAGAAGCTGGAAGTGGCTTGGTGGGCATGAGACGTGAGGAGTCTTAATGAGGAAACAATTGCCTGATAAGCAGTATTCTGGTTTTGTGCCACCACACTCCAGCCTGGGTAACAAAGCGTGACCCTGTCTCAAAAACAGACAAACAAATTACAGGATTACAGGTGTGAGCCATCCTCCCCAGCTGAAACTTAAAATATTTTAATTTTTACAGATTGGGTCTCCGTCTGTTGCCCAGGCTGGAATGCAGTGGTGCAGTCATAGCTCTCTGCAGCATCAGACTCCTGGGCTCCAGCGATCCTCTCACCTCCACCTTCCAAGCAGCTAGGATTACAGGCATGAGCCACCATGCCTAGCTTAAAGCAATTTTTCATATTCGCACAGGCAGGAAACATTGACCTACCTGATTGGAATGAAGATTTGTCACATGTATGACACAAAATCTCCCCATAAGTTGAATGAACAACTTGATGGGAGAAGATTTGGTAAGGAAGTTGGGGGGGGGGAAAAAAAAAGAAACTGGCCTGTGCGTATTTTAAACCATTATTATAGAAAATTTCAAGCACACACAAAAGGGAAGCAAGTATCACAAAGTCCCATGTTGCCTCACACGCAAAAGGTTCCCGGTTCAAAACCAGGCAGAAAAGTCTCCTTCCACTTTTTCCTTCATTACTTTGAGTTTGTGACATTAGGGACTAGAACATCCCACTGCTATCTCCACCTGGTTATAGAGGCGCAAGGAGAAAAAGGCATCTACGCCATCGCCTTCCCACATCAAGCATCAGCACCTTTGAAGAACTGAGCCCACCTCACTTGCGGTGGACACTGCACAGATGACCTGGGCCCAGAGCCCGTCCACTCCACAGCTGCAGGCTGCCAGATGGAACCCCGGACCTGCTCTGTGACTGCAGGTGAGCAGGGACCTTAGAGATCATCTCATTCACCCTCTCATTTTGTTGACGTGAAACAGGCTCAGAGATAGGAGTGGCTGGCCTGTGGTCACAGAGCAGGTCCCTAAACTGTGCCCAGGACCCAGTTGGCACAGCCTCCAGGCTCAGGCAACACTGGAACTGAATCCAGATGGATTTCCAAAGGGCAGAGGCAGAGCTAACCTGGTTGCTTCTCCTGGGTTCATTGGAACAACCAGCTAAGCAGCCCCAGAAGATCACTTCCTTCCACCTTCTGCCTAAAATGGCACAGGATGGTCCCACTTGTGAAAGCCTCCAGAGCCTCCCTTTGCCTTCTGGACTCTGCCTCACTGCTCAGCTGGAGTCCTGAGGCCTGAAAGACCTTGCTAGTGCTGAACTGTGTCCCCCTGAAAATTCATATCTCAGAGCTCCAACCCCTAGGACCTCAAAATGTGACTGTATTTGGAGATAGGGTCTTTAAAGAGGTGATTACACCACATGAGGTCACTAGGGTGGGCCCAAATCCAATTTGACTGGTGTCCTTATGAGAGGAAATTTGGACAGAGCCACTCCACAAGAGGAACCAGGACTTCCAGGGGTTGTGAAACTCAAACCCTGAGAGCCAGCAGAGGAGCTGACCGGCCCCGGCGGCCCCTGCAGAGGGCCCGGACACTCAACACCACAACCTTCCTGCAGACCCACGTGCTCATCAACAGAAGCTTTTCTCCCCTTAGATTATAAAAGACAGCTGTAGAAGATAAAAGCCAGTGCCCATCTCCTCAAACACCAGGACTTTCCACATCACACAACACAGCAGCACACACTGACGCCTCCTGCAGACACACAGCTGGGGGAATGTGCCCGTGTTGACCATAAACTGGATCTTATGATGGGTCCTCATTTCGTTTCTGTAAAACACACGTTTTGTTTTTTTTAACCCATCTATTGGCAAGGTCTCCATTCCGGCAGCTTTGGGTTGAATGATTTCCATCACGCCCCTCCCAGCTTCAGTCTTGCGGTGGCTGCTCACCTCCTTCACTTATTTGGCATCTCCTTAAATTTACTCTTATCTTTATTCGTTATATAACTACTTTAGCTTAATTACAAGCAACACTAGCAAGAACTTCAAGTTTCAAGGTGCAAGTTACCTGTCACGTAAGGCTGCATTAAAGCATTACCCAAACATTAACTATGCTCTGGGTCACAGGGATCACTTTGCACAATGCAGCTGTCACCTGAGCTGCTTCCTGGGAAACACTAACTGCCTCATTGCTGTGTTTGCGGGTGTGTTTTTATGTTTTAGCATTCTATAACCGCTTTATTGGGGCACAATTTAATACAAAACAATCTACTGATTGTAAGTCTACAGCTCAGTGATTTTTAGTCACTGTATACAGTTCTGCAACCAGCACAAAAATCCACTGTTAAAACAGTTCCTTTGCCAGAAAAATGTCCCACATGCCCACCTGCAGCCAGCCCTGCTCTTGGCCTCCAGCCTAGACAAGCTGCCTTCTGTCTGTACTGATCTACCTTTTCTGTAAATTTCATATAAACTCCACTCATAGAAACGATGTGAGTGGAATTGCTATGTTGTAAGTTTCACTTTGCTACACCAAAAGGTTAAACATAGGGTGACTATACAACCCATGAACTCCACTCCTGGGTATATACACAAGAGAACTGAAAACGTGTTTATGTGAAGAATTGTACTCAAAATGTTTATGGTATCATCGTTCATGATAGCCAAAAAGTGGAAACAACATAAATGTCCATGAGTTGATGAATGGATAAACCAAATGTGTATTGAAGAGGCCTCGTTGTCTGGGGTAATACTTGAGGTCCGTTGTCTCATGGTCATGAAGATCAAGGATGTGAACACACAGAGTGAGATGAAAAGCAGAAGTTTTGTTTTGTTTTGTTTCTGAGATGGAGTCTCACTCTGTCGCCCAGGCTGGAATGCAGTGGTGTGATCTCAGCTCACTGCAACCTCTGCCTCCCGGGTTTGAGCAATTCTCCTGCCTCAGCCTCCCAAGTAACTGGGATTACAGGCATGTGCCACCACGTCCGGCGAGTTTTTGTATTTTTAATCGAGATGGGTTTCACCATGTTGGCCTGGCTGGTCTCGAACTCCTGGTCCTTCTGCCCGTCTCGGCCTCCCAAAGTGCTGGGATTACAAGTGTGAGCCACCGCACCTGGCCAAGAGCAGAAGTTTAATAGGAGAAAGAAAGATAACTCTCTGCTACAGAGAGGGGTCTCAGAAAAATGGGTTGTGGCTCCACAGTGAAATGCAGGGGAGTTACTGAGGAGCTGGTGAGCAGGTGGTGTCTGATCTACATCGGGCAAGAAAAACTGATTTGACCAGGCATGCCATTTGCATAGGCCACGAATCTCTGGTAGTCCCCACCCTAATCTTTTACTATGCAGATGGGTTCTCTGCCTGAGCTGCGCCATGTTGCCCATTTCTTTTTTTTTTTTTTTTCCTTTTTTTTTTTTTTTTTTTTTTTTGCTAGTTTGTGTAATAATTTTACTGCATAAGAAATTACAGAGATTGTATAAATCATTAGGTCAACAGCGCACAGAGAAGAACAAAACAAAAACACGGTTTGGATCAAATAAAAAACAGCAGGAGGCTGGGCGCGGTGGCTCAAGCCTGTAATCCCAGCACTTTGGGAGACCGAGACGGGTGGATCACGAGGTCAGGAGATTGAGACCATCCTGGCTAACCCGGTGAAACCCCGTCTCTACTAAAAAAAAAAAAAAAATACAAAAAACTAGCCGGGCGAGGTGGCGGGCGCCTGTAGTCCCAGCTACTCGGGAGGCTGAGGCAGGAGAATGGCGTGAACCCGGGAGGCAGACCTTGCAGTGAGCTGAGATCCGGCCACTGCACTCCAGCCCAGGCGACAGAGCGAGATTCCGTCTCAAAAAACAAAACAAAACAAAACAAAACAAAAACAGCAGGAACAACTCAATTCTTAAAAATACCACAAACTCCTCAAATGTGGCTCCATTTGAGAGAAAATTTTGCATTTTCTGGATAGAATAATGTCTATAGTTTCATTAAGCAAAATGGAAAATGGCTTTTCAGTTTAAAACACTAAAAAGCAACTTACACAGATGTGTTGCCCTCTTCACCTTGGATGTAACAAAAATAAAGATGTGAGGCTGCCTGCCCTTGCCTAAAGCATGGCTTGAACTTTCCATTGATAGTAATAGTTTATGAAAATTTTACATTACATAACCTCCTATGTATTGAAATTGCACAAGTCAGAGCATTCAAAAACGACTGCAAGAGTCAATTTCTTCCTATGGGGAAAAGCAAATAGATGTGCTACATGTTAAAACTTCCATTCCTCATTCGATTATTTGTCCCATTCCAAACATGAAAATACAAATAAATATTTCCTTACAAACGAGGTTCACAGTATATTGTTTTTTAAAAAAAGAGATAAAAAAACAAGAATCTTCATTTGTTTTGTCATTAAATAAAATGCTAACATATAGACACGTTCAATATTTATACAAAGTGTAGGAGTCAGTCTATCCTTTCTTGGTCATAACTGAAGTTTAGTAGTGCTAGTCCGTACCTGACAAGGCTCAGATCCCAAACGTACGTTCAATTCTACTAAAAGTTGCTCAAGATAATTTTTTCTCTTTTTCTGTTTAATTAAAAAAAGACAATTTTGGAATTTTAGAATTACACTTGAGTTGTCTGAAAAAATACAATTTCAATGAAAAATCATATCAAGCATTCAAGGGTATATTGCTAGTGCTATAATCTTTTTGCATGTCTTTGTTTTCATAGAAAAAATCAATAAAATAACATGTCTGAGACTTTTAAATGGTTAAATGTAACCACATACTATTAACGATATGCCTCATGCACACACACACTCAAACTCAAAACATGAAGGAAAAAGGATCAGACGTCTTTCTCCTGCCTTTGTTCTAGCTTTCTTCTTAGCAGACCGTAGTTCTCCTTAGTTCCTAATGTCCTGGGGTCAAGCTGCAATGAGATTTCACAGTGTTTCTTGGCCAAGTCTAGGTGTCCCCAGTGTGATAAGGCACAGCCACGTTACCACGGTAACCTGCAGAATCTGGATTTGCTTTCATTGCCTCGAGGAACAAAGCTTCAGATTCCTTGTATTTCTGGGATTTCCCCAGCACCTTTGCCAACGAGAACATGACAGAGGGATCATTAGCTGTTCATTCCAGTGCCTGTCTTTCAACTGCTTCAGCTTGAGCTAAATTACCTGTATTTTCGAGCAGTGTCATCACGTGTTGCAGGCCAGGCTGTGCTCTGGTGTCAGCTCCTCTCTCCACGCATTCAAGGCATCCACGTGGCGACTGAGATCAGCGTACAGAGCCCGAGGCTGTGGTGACAATCTGGGTGTTTCCTTCTGTGTTTAATCGCCCTCCAGTAACTTCGCTCTGCCGCTTCCAACCGTTTCAGGTTGTTCTGCAGGATGCCTGGATCCGTCCACGCAGCGGCAAAGTCTGGCTGTGATTGAACAGCCAAAGACGGCAGCTCCTCAGCTTCCTGTAGCTCATGCCTTTCTTTTAAGCTATTTCCAAGATTATTCACGGCATGAACCTACTTGGGAATTCATCTTACCGCTTCCCGGTGGCACCTGCTGGCGGCTGCCTGGTTGCCTTTCTCAGCCGGGTTGTTGCCAGTGTTGTGGGGAACTGAGGACGCAGACCGGGCCTCTGCACAGCCGCACCCCCTCCGCCCCTGGCCCCTGCACCCCAGCACGTCGCCCAGGTTCCCAGCACCTCGCCCAGATTCCCAGCACGTCGCCCAGGTTCCCAGCACCTCGCCCAGATCCCCAGCACCTCGCTCAGATCCCCAGCACCTCGCTCAGGTTCCCAGCACCTCGCCCAGGTTCCCAGCACCGCAGCACTGAGTCTCTTTTCCGCGGTGCATTTGCTCAGGGCTCCGAATCCCAACGTCAGCAGCACACGGCGCCCGGCGCTGGGGAGGGACAGGACTCGCTCCGCGACCAAACCACGAAGCCCACTCGGAAGAGCAGGTTCCTTGCGGAGAGAAATGGGATGACGAGAAACCCCAGGCCCAGAGTGAGGATCCTTCTCTTGTGGCCGCGTTCAGAGCCCAGGGCGAGGCGTGTTAGGCCGACGAGCAGGTGCAATTACCCTCCGGTGGCTGAGGACTTGGTGAGGGGGAGGCAGCCCACGGACCCATCAAAACACAGTCGCCAGGGACACAGCCTGCCGGGCGTTCAGTGAACGGCAGTAATTGTAGTTTACGGCCCTCCCCGCAGGCTGTCAGCAAAGGAGGCCGCGTTGTCCACCTCGGGGAAGGCCGGCGGGGGTGCCTATGATCCTCCCGGGCACGTAGAGCATCCCAGCCCCTCCGCAGGTGAGCAAGGGTCATTCTAAAGAGGAGGCCCCGTTCCTGAGCTCCGAGTTCTCTAATGACTTGTCTTATGTAGTCCCTTCTGGACAATTTCCAGAACACTGAATTCGCCCACCACCAAGATGTCAAATCCCGAGTTCGAACCCAGCACGGTGATCCCTCGCGCTTTGCACAGCAGGGCCACTGCTCCCAGAAAGACAGCAGCACCCGGAAGGTGGAAGAGCGTGCTCCCTCCCTGTGACTTTCTCTAAATGCTTTACAGTAGCCAAGGAAAGATAACAAGAACAGTATGTTGCCCATTTCTTTATTACTGTACGTGTGGTAACGAAAAAAGGGAAGATGGAGCCTCCGTGTGGGACACGTCTGGCCGTTTTCTATTGGCAGGGCTGCCAGCGTTCCCCGGCGCAGGCTTCCGGCTGCCTCAGCGCAAGCTTCCGGCTGCCGGCGTTCCCCGGCGCAAGCTTCCGGCTGGCTTCTCTCTGTTTCAAGCTCGGTTTTGGTTTTTCAGGCTGCTCTTTGTCGGACAAGAAATGATTTTGGAAGCTGCTTTTTGTGGGAAGGGAAATTCTGCCGAGAACTCTTTTGCCCTTACTATCTGCCTAAATAATTTCTTTCTACGTTTTATATCAGTATATTCACACAATGCAACTTTTTTTTTGAGAGATGGCCCCACTCTGCTGCCCAGGCTGGAATTCAGGGGTGGACTCACAGTTCACTGCAACCTTAAACTCGTGGGCTCAATGTTCTTCCCACCTCAGCCTCCCGAGTAGCTGGGACCACAAGTGGGAGCCACCACACATGGCTGTTTTTTAAATTTGTTCACAGATGCAGTGTCCTCCACCCCGCCCCACCCGGCAGGCTTAGTGACAGGAGCCTCTCCAGTTCCCACCCATGAAGGGGTCCAAAATCAAGGAAACAATCCCGTCTAATCAGCAGGTCTGAGTTTTTTCCCCAATTCCAAATTAGATCAGCCCCTTTGTGGGTGAGGCTACTGGTGAGGCTACTGGTTTTCAAGGCCGGCCCAGCCTAGGACATCAAGGTGGGGTGTCAGAATGGCAGCAGCTCCAGGCAAGAAGGCTGCAAAGTCCTGCTGTTCTAACTAGAGTTCTGGCAGCTTTTTATTATGAGTATATGAGCGTATATTATGAATATATACTCACATTATTATGAATATATATTATGAGCTATCATCCATTTGATGATTTGCTTTTGGTCAATTTTGAGAGCTCTGAAATGACTGCTGTTGACAATTGTGTCCT
Organism: Papio anubis; assembly: GCF_008728515.1. NCBI lineage: Eukaryota > Metazoa > Chordata > Mammalia > Primates > Cercopithecidae > Papio > Papio anubis. The sequence goes on from NC_044980.1 coordinate 173,568,603, forward strand.
ATTTTATACTTTTGGGTGTGGGAACAGATTTGCCAGCTTCTGCCCTCTGCCAGGCCTAGAGGCCCACACTTCACTATTTTTGAGTGTATAAAGTGGATGGACCATGTGCTGTGTAACCACACTCCTAGTGATCACATCTGATTGTTTCCTTCTAGGTTTTCTACAGTACAGTGATGTAAGGAACAACCACACATTTCTTGGAGTATATATATAGATGTTTCTGCCATGAAAGCATGATCTTTGAAACATGAACAACACATATACAAACCATGTATCTTATCAATATGTCATGTACATGTACAGCAAACACATCAAAAGCATATAGCTGATTGATGAGGGAATTGTCAGGATGGTGAGTCTGAGTCACAGGGAGTTGGAGAAGTGGGGTTACACACTCAGGGAGGAAGAAGGATGGATATAACTGCTAAGTTTGATACAAAACAGGTTAATAAATCCCAAGGCAATAAACCTGTAGCTTCTGGGCTATCTTTTATACACAATGAGACTCATTTGGATCTCCACCACACAAGGCTACACCTTATCATCCAATGTCTCAGTGAATTTTAATTTTAATAAGTAGTAAACAGCAAGTCACAGAAAGCTACCTTCCCCTGTGGCTGAGGTTCTGCACGCAGCAGCAGCAGCATCTCCTGGGAACTTGTTAGAAATGAAAATTCCTGGACCCCAGCCCAGACCCAGCAAACAGACTCTGAGGATGGAGCCCAGAGATAGGTGTTTTTTATTTATGTTTTATTTTTTTGAGACAGGTTCTTCTCTGTCGCTCAGGCTGGAGTGCAGTGTCACGATCATAGCTCACTCCAGCTGTGGCAAGGGTTTTTTTTGTTTTACTTTTTGTAGAGTACTAGGGTTTTCCCTTGTTTCCCGTGAGCTCCTGGCCTCAAGGGATCCTCTGGCCTGGACCTCCCAAATTTCTGGGATTACAGGCATGAGCCATCGCACCTGGCCTGGGATTTTAAGTATCTTAACACACTCTCAGCCAGGTGTGTGAGTCGTGCCTGTAATCCCAGCACTTTGGGAGGCTGAGGCAAGTGGATCACTTGAGCCCAGGAGTTCAAGACCCACCTGGGCAACATGGGGAGACACCCATCTCTACAAAAAATACAAAAATTATCCAAGTGTGGTGGCAAGCACCTGTGGTCTCAGCTACTGGGGAGGCTGAGGCAGCAGCACTGTTCTATCGCATAGCAGTCCAAACGGGAAACTTCCCCAATGTCCATCTGTGGGGAATGGATACATAAGGTGTGATGCTGAAAATAGTAAACGTCCACCTAAGCCTTGAGCTCCTGGGAAACGGCGACTGTTAAGAAATCCTCCACCCTCTAAAGCAGTTTGGAAATTTTTCAAGGAACTTGAAAATTCCTTTGACCCAGTAATCTCATTACTGGGTTTACATCCAAAAGAAATAATTGTTTCACCAAAAAGACACATGGCACTTGTGTTTTCATCGCAGTGCTATTCACGATAGCAAAGCCATGGTGCTCATCCATGGTAGATTGCATAAAGAAAGTGTGGCACATATACACCATGGAGTACGACACAACATAGAAAAGAACGAAATCACGTCCTTTGCAGCAACATGGGTGCAGCTGGAGGCCATCATTCTAAGTGAGTTAATGAAGGAACAGAAAATCAAATACTGCATGTTCTCACTTGTAGGTGGGAGCTAAACACTGGGTAGTCATGGACATAAAGATGGCAACAAGGGCTGCTGGGGACTACTAGGTAGGAGGGAGGAAGGGAGAGGGGAGGGTTGTGTAACTAAATGGGGTGCTATGCTCAGTACCCGGGTGAGGGAGTACCAAGCCTCAGCACCACATGGTATACCCAGGTGACAAACCTGCACATATACCCCTTGAATCCGAAATAAAAGTTGAAATTATTAAAAATAGAAGAAACGCCCTACCCTCCTGTAGGCCTTTGCCCTGCCACATGGATAAGGCTCATGGTGAACCCCTGTTGACCAACGATGAGGCCAGATCCAGACCCTCCAAATTCCCGATCCTCAACTCATGAGTGACTAGCTGAACTGTTTGTCCACACTGAACAATCTGGATAACCTGTTGAACCTGTTGTTCAATACTGAACAACCTGTTGACTTGTCCGTACTTTAGTCGGGCTTCCTGGTTCCCCGCAGGCTGTGACCTTGGCCCACCTTGAGCAGCACAGAAATCCCCCTAACAGCCCCTCCTCAGAATCTCAGTTTCAGGAGAGAACACTCCCCCATCCACTATCCCATCTGTCACTGCTCATCCCACCCCACCTGCCCTGGTCTTTCTAGCCGTGCTGACTCCTCCCTGCAAACGTGAAGGCCTCTCTGTAGCCTGGGATAGAGGTTCTTGCTGTCAGAGGAGTGGGCCTCCTACTGCAACAGCCCCTCCCTACCGCAGTGGGCTGTCCTGAGGCTGGAGTGCAGTGGTGCGATCTCCGCTCACTACAGCCTTGACCTCCTGGGCTCAAGCAATTCTCCTGCCTCAGCCTCCCCAGTAGCTGAGACCACAGGTGCTTGCCACCACACCTGGCTAATTTTTGTATTTTTTTGTAGAGACAGGGGTCTCCCCATGTTGCCCAGGTGGGTCTTGAACTCCCGGGCTCAAGTGATCCACTTGCCTCAGCCTCCCAAAGTGCTGGGGTTACAGGCATGACTCACGCACCTGGCTGAGAGTGTGTTAAGACACTTAAAATCTCAGGCCAGGCGCGGTAGCTCATGCCTGTAATCCCAGCAATTTGGAAGGTCCAGGCCAGAGGATCCCTTGAGGCCAGGGGTTCAAGACCCACCCGGGAAACAAGGGGGAAGGTCCTTGTGCGGGTCTTTGGTGACCATAGCAGGGTGGGTTCTGTGGTGCCCCGTGCAGATCCCTCCACCCAGACCAGACGCACCCCTCGATTGACAGGGAGCACAGCCTGCACTGAGCCCCTCTGTAGGCACTGCCCTGAGGAAGGGAAATGCCTCACCCAGGGCCACGCCTCCTCCCTGGAAGCAGCCAGAACCCAAAGACTGATTGGAACGGGGCACAGAGGCCAGGCCCTCCCACCTCAGCCTCACATTCCTGCAGGCTCCTCCCAGAGCCCCTGGGGTGGGCTGAGGCCTCAGTGGTAACCGTCTGGCCGCTCAGCTCCTCCCTCTGCCCAGTCACGCCTCCCTCCCTCCCTTGAGGATGTGATCCCAAGAGCACTCCCCCAAAAACTTCCTGCATAAAGCTCTGCTTCAAGGCCGGGCACAATGGCTCACGCCTGTAATCCCACAACTTTGAAGGGCCAAGGCAGGTGGATCGCTTGAGCCCAGGAGTTCAAGACCAGCCTGCGCAACATGACAAAACCCCTTATTTACAAAACAACAACAACAGGAAAAAAACACACACACACACAGAAAAAAAATTAGCATGGCATGGTGGTGTGCACCTATAGCCTCAGCTACTGGGAAGGCTGAGGTGGGAGGATCGCTTGAGTCTAGGAGAAGGCTGCAGTGAGCCGTGATCGAGCCACTGCATTCCAATGTGGACGACAGAGCAACACGCTTCCAAAAAACACAAACAAAACGAAAACCAAGTCTCCGCTTCAGAGACATCTGCTGGGAGCCCAGCGAGCCCAACCTGAGAGTCGGCGTGAGCTTCCAGGGGGCATCACGCAAGTCATGGCGCCGGGGCGTTGTCTGCGTGAGGTTCCCATTGTGGGTCGTCAGAGCCAGACCTGAGCATGCGTCCGGGTCAGCCCCAGCACACCCTAGGAGCCTCGGTGTCTTCACCAGGAAACAGACAACAGAACCTACCATGCAATGACCGTGAAGAGTTTAGGAGTTAGCACCTGCCGGCCCAGGGAACAGTCATTCAGGACAGCTGGGGTTAAGTAGGGACACTGTCCCGCACAGGCAGCTGGCCGTGGCCATGAGGGGTGCGTGGGGGTGAGGGGCACTAGTACCTGAGTGTCTGTCTGGTGGGACCCTCGCACTTCGTACCCTGCCTGGTTTCCTCATCTGCAAATGAGCTGATCTAGAATCTTCTTTCTAGGTCTGGATTGAGGGCCAAGCACACGGAGACTGGGAAGGAGTGTGCGGAACTGGGTGGGCTACTGAGCGCTTGGGAAAGGGCGGCTTCCTCCAGGGCAAGCCTGTCTCCCAGGGTCTGGAAGGCCTCAGGGCTGCAAACCCCCCCTCAAATCAGCCTCCTCCTATGGGCTCAGGAGACACCCAGTGCTCCACCCAGATCGGGCCTTCTGGGAGAGGGGTGACCCCATCTGGCAGTTGAGAAACTTGCAAAATGTCAGCCTACAATGAAGTCTTTGGGTCTCAAATCAGAAGAGATCATGTAGCTGGTGGAAGGCAGTTGAGTTTTGGCGTCGGGACACCTGCACTTGAATCCCACATGGATTTGAGTCACCTCTTGGCTGTGTGACTGCGGGCAAGTTAAATGCCTCTATTGTGGGCACAAGGATAACGAAGCCTGCTGCCTGGGGTTTTAGTTAAGATTAGAGTTTGGAAGTTCACTGTGAATGCCTGGCATATAGCAGGTGCTTAAATAAGGAGCAGCTAGCATTAACAAGCATCAGGATTTTTTTCTGTAGGATGTAAATTTTCAGATCCAAATGCCAGCACATTCATTCTGGCCAATGGAACAAAGAGAAAATATTTTGCATTGAGGCTATACTAGGAAAGCCAGGACACAAGGTCACAGGGATCCACCAGGGGCCACAACAACTTCTGAAAAAAATAAGCTTTTTTTTTTTTTTTTTGAGACGGAGTCTCGCTCTGTCGCCCAGGCTGGAGTGCAATGGCCAGATCTCAGCTCACTGCAAGCTCTGCCTTCTGGGTTTACGCCACTCTCCTGCCTCAGTCTCCCAAGCAGCTGGGACTACAGGCGCCCGCCACCACGCCCGGCTAGTTTTTTGTATTTTTTAGTAGAGACAGGGTTTCACCGTGTTAGCCAGGATGGTCTCAATCTCCTGACCTCGTGATCCGCCCGTCTTGGCCTCCCAAAGTGCTGGGATTACAGGCGTGAGCCACCGCGCCCAACCCAAAATTAAGTTTTTAAAGAGCAGCCCTGACATTGGGAAGCTGGTGTGGCGCTCACAGCCGTACCATACTGTTCTCCTGCTGGACATAAGCAGCCCCACAGAATGCCAGCCCCAGACAGAGCTACTTGGAGACAAAGATGAAAGGAGACCAAGCCAGGCCACTTCATCACTTCATCTAAGCACAGATGTGAGAAGTTCACTGCACCACCCACAAAGCACCAAACACTCCCAGCCAAAACCAGTGGCTGTTTCTTCTTTGTCAATTACAGCTTATTCTTCCCTCTAGTCTTCCCTTCTCATAGATTAGGTATCTTTTATCAAAACACCCAGTCATGGAACCGCCCTCACTTTCTAACAGCATCCAGTTTAAAGCAAACTCAGACATTGCCCCTAAATCCCCAGCTAAAGCCCAAATCCTATTAATACCTTCTAAGACCCCGTTCCCGGGAGACACCCACAATTCCCTGAAGTGTGTGTTCTCCTGCACTGCAATGAGCAATAATCCCAACTTGACCAACTGCCTGTGCGTCCTTGGTGGTCTTTGGCTGGAGGGCATCGATGGCTCCTAAGCTTCTGGAAGTATTCTATGTTCCTGCTTTTGTCATCCCTTTTCTGTTACTCATTAATGATCAGTTGTTCAAAATGAAGTGCAAACAAGCCAGTGGGGTGGGGTGGCACGTTCCTGTACTCCCAGCTACTGCTTGAGCCCAGGAGTTAGGGTACAGCCTGGGCAATGCAGCAAGACCCCATCTCTAATAATAAACCCCAACCCCCCCTTACTCAATGAAGTCCCATAGACTTGTCCAGAGCACTGAAGAGGCTGTGTCCTCTCAGAAGGGTGGGCTGCAGCTTCAGAAAGAGACAGACAGGAGGTGGAGCTCCTACAGACACCCATGGAGGCGGGCACAGCAGTGATGCCCCAGAATCAACACCCTAGGAATCCTAAGGAAGGAATGAAGGATCTGCTGCCCCTGCCGGGTTCCCTGCATGGTCTTGTCCATCACTTGACATTCCTGTGAAATTGCACCAAGTAGCCCATCTAAACCTTGGTCACGGCCTGTGGCTTTTGTGGCAGCCACGAGGAAGGACAGACAGGCTCTCGGGGTGCAGTGGTGAGCAGACAGGTGAGCAGCAGGTCATAAGCTTACAGCCAAGGGCAGAAGACAGTGACAAACCAGGTGTTACAGTTTAACTTTATCACTGTTAAAAATTAAGGGACGTCCAGGCGCAGTGGCTCACACCTGTAATCCCAGCACTTTGGGAGGCCAAGGTGGGCAGATCACCTGAGGTCAGGAGTTCAAGACCAGACAGCGAATATGGCGAAACCTGTCTCTACTAAAAATACAAAAATTAGCTGGGTGTGGTGGTGGGCACCTGTAGTCCCAGCTACTCAGGAGGCTGAGGCAGGAGAATCTCTTGAACCTGGGAGACAGAGGTTGCAGTGAGCAGAGATCACACCACTGCACTCCAGCCTGGGTGACAGAGCGAGACCCTATCTCAAAAAAAAATTAAGGGACAACCTCAGTGAAAATATTTGCAACACATATAATGATTAGGAGATAATATACACATTACATATAAAATATAACAAATGTCTGGAATAAGTAAATATTTATATTTACATATTAAATACAGGTAAAGAACTCCTAAAAATTGGTTAAACCATTAAAACCTGCATGGGGGAAAATAGCAAAGGATATGAACAGGCAATTCACAGAACAAAATAAGTGGATGTATAAAAAATATACTCAATTAAAACAGTGGTAAGACATTTCTTGCTTAGCCAATTGCCAACGTTGCAATGATTTATAGAACCCACCAAGGTCAAGAAACTGGGGACCTAGCACCCTGCTTGTGGGAGCACAAGGGGTTCACCTTCTAGAGGGCAGTTTGGGAGGAACTACAGACAGGAAAGAAACCTTTCTTTTAAACCAGCCTTCCAGGGCTAGGAAAGTCTTCTGAAAATCCCAGTACAAAGAAATCTGCACAAAGACAAGCCTCCATGTATTACTAACTGTAATAACTTTGGTTCCGGGGCAGGAAGAACCAAGATCAATGGAGTGGAACTGAATCCACAGAACCCACAAAGAGACCCAAATGTGTTTGGGAATTGAGCACATGGTAATGGTGGAGTTTCAATGGAGAGAACAGTGGCCTATGTAATAGAAAACCAAGTCAAAAGTGAGAAAAATTAATGGTGGGGATAATGGTGTGGTTACAAAAAAAAAAAAAAGGAAGGTGGGACTGCATGGGACTGGAGGGAGAGGCGGGTTGGAGCAAGTTTGGTTTTTTTCCCTTTCCCTTGGTCAGCAAACTACCCTCCAGCCAAATCCAGCTTACAAGCTATTTTTCTACTGCCCAGTGAGCTAAGAACATTTTTTACACTTTTTACTGCTTAAAAAGATTAAAAGAATAATATTTCATGACATGTGAAAATTAGATGAAATTCAAATGTTGGTGTCTGTGAGTGAAGTTCCATTGGCACACAGCCTCTCCCTCTCGTTATGTGTCACCTTTGCTGGCTTTGGCACTAAAAGGGCAGACGTGGGTCCTTCCGACAAAACCGAAAAGTTTCTGTACGTGGCCCTTGCAGAGAAAGCCTGCAGACCCAAGCCTTAGAGAGAGGAGGTATGAGATTTTAGGCTTTGGTGTGGGTGGCTGGGGAGGTCCCTTGGTTCAGGAAATGGTGATTCCAAAGGCTGTTGTTGTCTGGGCGCTGGTGCTGTCTTCCTCCTCTGTCCACCCCATATCTAATGAATTCTGAGCGCTCGCTGGGCAGTCAGTGCAGGGCGGGACAGCAGTCACGTGTGGCTTCCCAAGGCATACAGTCACGGGCCCCTTAACAAGGATGCAGTCCGAGTCCGAGAAATGGTCGTTAGGTGGTTCCTGGCGTGAACATCACAGACTGCCCTCACACCAGCCTAGACGGTGTACTTCCTGCACCCCTAGGCTGGTTGGCATAGCCCGTCACTCCAAGTGACCTCTGTTCTACGACAGTACGGCTATGACATCACGAGGCCATAGGAGTTGTTCAGCTCCGTCATGATCATGGACCACTGTCTTGCATGTGTCCCTCCTTGCCTGGAAGGTCGCTGTGCAGTGCATGATGGCACTCCCATGTCAGGGGGCGCCGCGCTGGACCATCTCGTGCCACTGCCCACTGTCTGCCACTTTCCAACAGCTCCCTGCCCTAAAGCCATCCTGTTACTGCTTTTCCACCACTTCTTCCTCTGTGCATGTTACCCCAAACTCTGCAGGGACTACCGCTCGCCCAACATGCATTCTGGAACCTTCTGCAATCCTGTCCCACTGCCCCTGAGCAGAAGCGGCAAGCAAGGGTCACCGCAGCCCAGGCGCTGCCTCTGTCCTGGCCCCCTGTCCAGGTCCACAGCCATCTTCCCCTCCCCGGGGTGGAGTGCAGGCTCCAGATCAGTTTCTGTCTCCCCAGCTGAGAGCCCTTGTCTTGGTTCAGGTTGCTATAACACAATACCATGCGCTGGGCGGCTGAAACAATGAACACTAATTTCTCACAATTTTGCAGGCTGGAAGTCTAGATCGGGGTGCAGCACAGTGGAGTTCTTGGTAGGGATCCTCTTCCTGATTTATGCCCAGCTGCCATCTCACTGTGTCCTCACGAGAGAGGGAGAGGAACCAGCTCTCAGTCTCAGTTCTGTCTCCCCATGAATCTGAGAGTGGGCTGAGGCCAGGAATCTTTGTCCCCAGGCACAGCTACTCCAGAGGCTGAGGTGGGAGGATTGCTTAAGTCCAGGAGGTTGATGCTGCACTGAGCTGTGATTGCATGACTGCACTCCAGCCTGGGAGACAGAGCAAGACCCTGTCTCAAAGGAAAAGAAAGAAAGAGAAAAAAGAAAAGGAAGTTTTCATGCCCAATGTGGTAGCATAAGGGGGCATGGGAGACCTGACGAGAGGGTGTGGCAGACAGAGGAGACGGTGGCAGCGGAACTGTCTGGGGTTTATGGTGGGCATGGGGGTTGAACAGCAGGGATGCGCTGGCACCATTTCTGAGGGAGGGGACATTTGGGAGAAGCTGCTTGAGGAATGGGAGGCCATGAGTTCGGGCATGGAGCTGGAGCTTCAGGGCCTGGAGAAATTGGAGTGGAGATGACAGAGGAAGTATCCATATCATATCCTCGGTTTGCCGAGGATATGATGTCTGTGCCGCCATATTGACTGCAGCACTATTCACAATAGCCCAGATACGTGAGCAAAGCAAGCGGCCATCAGAGAAGGAGTGGGTGGAGACAATGTAGGGGATGTGCACAACAGAGCACCACTCAGCCTTAAAAAGAAGATAGTCCTGTCACTAGTGACAACATGGACGAGCCTGGGGGACATGTTAAGTGACATACCGCATGACCTCACTCTTACGTGGAGACTAAAAAGTGTAACTCACAGAAGCAGAGAATAGAATGGTGGTTGCCAGAGGCTGGGTGGTGGGGAGGGGTGGATAAAGGAAGATGGTCAGGATACAGAATTTCAGTTAGACAGGAAGAAAAGATTCAAGAGGGATCTGTTGTGCAACATGGTGAGTATAATAAAAATACTGTATTCTTGAAAATTGCTAAGAGAGTAGATTTTAAGTGTTCTCACCACACATACAGACAAATAATATGTGAGGGAAAGGAAGAAATAAAGAAGGAAGGTAGGGAGGGAGGAAGGGAGGAAGGAGGTCAAGTGAGAGACGGGAGCTAGGGATAACAGGGGGAGACACGGATAGTCTTTGCAGCCATGGTGGTGGACGATGCCGCCCAGGGAGAGAGCACGCATGAGAACAGAGGTCAGGCCCGTGTCTGTAGAATTCCAACATTTAAGAAAGGTAGGCCACGTGCGATGGCTCACGCCTGTAATCCCAGCACTTTGGGAGGCCAAGGCGGGCAGATCATGACGTCAGGAGATGGAGACCATCGTGGCTAACACGGTGAAACCCCATCTCTACTAAAAATACAAAAAAATTAGCTGGGCATGGTGGCAGGTGCCTGTAGTCCCAGCTACTCGGGAGGCCGAGGCAGAAGAATGGCATAAACCCAGGAGGCAGAGCTTGCAGGGAGCCCAGATGGCACCACTGCACTCCAGCCTGGGCAACAGAGTGAGACTCTGTCTCAATAAATAAATAAATAAATAAAATAAACAAAAGAAAGGTAGAGGAAGAGGAGAGTCAGACTGAGGCTCAGGAGGCGGGAGGGAACTGGAGGAGGTGTCATAGTTCAGGTCCACTCTGTTGAGGCTTCAGGGAACTGACAAAAGTGGGAACTGAAAACGCTCATGGCTTTAGAAGCACGGAGGCCACCTGCGACTGTGGCGAGCGCTGCGCTGCGTCCGTCCGTCCCTGTCCCTCCGGAGTCATTCATCAGCTGATAAAGGCGTTGCCCTGGCTCTGCCTGGAGCTGGCACTGAGCAGCACTCTCGCCAGCATTCCAGGGGCACAGCGGGACCAAATCAAGCAAGCTCCCTGCCCTCCACCCCAGGGGAGACGCAGGCACCGAAAAAAGAAACAAACAGATAACGTACGTGATCTCAGCTACTGACCAAGGTCAGTCCAACATTTGAAAAATCAATCAATGACATTCACCGTATTAACAGACTAAGAAAAGCCATAGGATCATCCCAGCAGTCGCAAAGCAGCATTTGACAAAATCGAACATCCATCCGTGATAAAAGCTCTCAGGTAACGAGAAACAGCAGTGAACTTTCTCAACCCAATAAGGGGCATTAATGAAAATCCTACAGCTAACATCACACTCAATGGTGAAACACAGGGCGCTTTTCCCCAAGATCAGGGGCCAGCCAGGGATGCTGACTCTCGCCACTTCCAGTCAACATAGCACTAGAGGTTCTAGCCAGTGCGATAAGTGAGAAAAAGAAATTAAAGGCATCTAGGTTAGAAAGAAGTAAAACTGTCATTATTCACAAGGACATGATATCTATTGAGAAAATCCAATGGAATCTATGAAGAGCTACTAGAACTAATAATACTAGAGCTAACAGATTCCAATGGAATCTACAAGGAGCTACTAGAACGCATATTATGTGTGTGTGTGGTGACTTTAGCAAGGTTGCAAGGTACAAGATCAATATGCTAAACTAATTTGTATTTCTGAATACTCCCTGTGCTAGGCTGTTCTTGCATTGCTATAAAGAAATACCTGAGGCTGGGTAATTGATAAGAAAAGAGGCTTCATTGGCTCATGGCTCTGCAGCCTGTGCAGGAAGCATTCCGCCAGCATCTGCTTCTGGTGAGGATTCAGGAAGTTTCCAATCACGGCAAAAGACAAAGAGGGAGCAGGCACATCACATGGCGAAAGTGGGAGCAAGAGAGAGCGAGAGGGGAGGTGCCACACACTTTTAAAAACCATATCGGGGAGAACTCATAATTGGGAGGACAGCACCAAGGCCACGGTGCTAAACCATCCATCAGAAATCCGTCCTCATGATCCAATAACCTCCCACCAGACCCCACCTCCAATATTGGGAATTACATTTCAACGTGCATTTTGATAAGGACATAAATACAAACTATATTACCACCCTTAAACAACTGGAAATTGCTTTGTGTTTGAGAAATAAAAGAAACTGCTGAATTCTGTTCTGTAGCTTTGGTTGTACACTTGAGCGAAAATCAAAAGGTTATGTTAATTTGTGAATAATTATAATGATAAAAAATGGTGCAGATACAACCTTCACTTTGCAAGCACTGCAGAGTTAAGTATTTTTGGGGAAATTATAAACAATTAAATCATTTCCCAACGAGCTCAACCAGCCCATTCTGGGCAGTCCCCAGACATAAACTTGTGACAAACTCTAGCCAAGCAACTTACCCACAGGAGAAAAAAGACTCCCTGTTTCAAGATGAGCTGTGGTGCTTCTCTCCTTTCTCCTCTTTTTCTTTTATAAACCCTACATTCACCTGTATTCAAGAAAATCAGCCAACTAATTGGTTTCTACGTGTTTGTGTTCAAGGGAACGTCCACATTCACTTAGCTATGCTGTGTCTCTGAGCTACTCTCTGACTCTGCAACTCTCTCCTTTCCAGTGGTTGCACTGTACTCTGTATTCTTTGGACTGGCTGTGTGTGGGCAAAGGCAAAAAGTGCAGGTTAAAAAATCAATTGGAGTGGTTATTTTGTAACATATGATAATTGAAATGTGGCCGTGTAGGAAAAGGTATCTTCTTCTTCTTCTTCTTATTATTATTATTATTATTATTATTGAGATGGAGTCTCACTCTGTCCCCAGGCTGGAGTACAGTGGCATGATCTCAGCTCACTGCAACCTCTACCTCCCAGGTTTAAGTGATCCTCCTGTCTCAGCCTCCCAAGTAGCTGGGATTCCAGCGTGTGCCACCACACGTGGCTAACTTTTGTATTTTTAGTAGAGACAGGGTTTCACCACATTGGCCAGGCTGGTCTACAACTCCTGACCTCAAGTGATCCGCCCACCTCAGCCTTCCAAAGTGCTGGGATTACAGGTGTAAGCCAAGGCACCCTGCCTATATCATTTTTAAAGATGCTATACTGAAATATTTAGGGATGAAATTATATAATGATTATATTTATTTTTAAACATTTCAACAAAAAATATACATGTAAAGCTAAATTCACAAGATTTTACTGATTGTGAAATATTGGTCGTTTATAGTTGTTCATTATACTAACATCCATGTGACTGGTATATTAAAAATCTTTTTAAACATTAATTTATTTATTTATTTATTTATTTATTTATTTATTTATTTTGGAGACATGGCCTCACTCTGTCACCCAGGTTGCAGGGCAG